>NW_027507718.1:236279591-236302091 GCF_037356315.1 Lithobates pipiens
ACGACGCGGTCCGATAAGACGCATTCCGACGGATTCTCCGACCGTGTGTACGCGGCATTAGACATCTGTAACCAGAACGAGTTTTCTCATTGGAACACATCTTCTCTATTCCTATTCAACGACAGCTAAAAATTTAGGATTTTCCATCACTTTCAGTTCCAACGATAATGGTCACCAGGATGCGCAGCACCTTTTGCTTGGGAAATTCTTAAATTTGTGTGTTATATACTATCAACTACCCCAGCCACAGAAACTATTATCTGTACATCTACTTTCCACACGCAGCATGATAATAAGCAGATCAGGTTTCATCTTCTCTGAATGTGGGCATTTGTTTATACAGATGGAGACTTTATGCAAAGAACCAGTTAATAGTAACCATACTGGTACGAAGGTACAAATCAACCCATCTCAGACTTAGATATAAATGGCACTTGAGAAACACTCAGGTGTAACTCACTTACAATTTGATGTACTTTTAGCTTCTACACTACCTATATATATTTATTATAGGTGTAAACACAATCACACTTCATAAAAAGCATGGATACGTTCAAGCTAAAAAGGTCTAGCTAAAGTTTTATCAACAAAATACAGGAAATCGACCAAGACTTTTATTTTGTGTGTATGAGGTGAATGTGGTTAGCCAACAATTGACAGAGTAAATTAGTCTCAAAATGTATTAATATTGTCAAGCAAACAAACATGTCATGCTCATTACTGCCGCCTCTGGGTATTCAGCATTTTGTAGTCTAATCCAGCCTTTGGCGAGTATAGGGCCATGCGTTTTGGAGCCTCCTGACTAACTGTCACAATACCCTCTCTGTGGTGATACTTATTTGGTTCATTTTACCCCCTACAGATGTACTACACATGCATCTACCCCTGATGAAGCGAGCATGGTCGTGCAAAATGTGTTGGGATACTTTTCATGCCTGTGTACGTTTCCATTTAAATTTTATATCATTAAGGCTGGGTTCACACTGCTGCGGGGGGAGTTTCGGATGTGATTCACACCGCAAATCACATCCGATCTCCGTAGCGCTGCGAGTTCAGCCATACAGATAGTATGGCTGAACTCGCAGCGGTCCCGCAGCAAACTCGCACGGGACCCTTTTTTTCGTCCGCAACAGAATCGGATCGCATGGGCGTTCACACCATGCGATCCGATTCTTGTGCGAGTCGGCAGATCGCACTGCAATATGCGATCGGATCTGGGGGTGTCATTAACATATCATTGACACTCCCAGCCGTTCGCATAGGGCAGTGTGAACTGCCGGCGGGAGTCGTGCGATGCGGGAAAACGCCGCGGATTCGCGGCGTTCCCGCATCGCAGCGGTGTGAACCTGGCCTAAACGTGTAATGACATTTTTTACTGTATGCATAATTTTAGTGGCTTGGTTATGATTCATGTTGTTTATGTTTGCATGACATTTTTAATAAATTTTGATACTGCATTTACTCTGTCAATTGTTGGCTAACTGCATGTACCTCATTTAAAGTCCCAGGGCAATTTCTTGTATTTTTTTGCATATATTGGGATAAAGGTGGTTTGCGGGTGACATCAGACCTTTTAGTCTAGTGTTTTACCATGCAAGGAAGAAACGGTTAGCTTTTTCGATTTAGCATTCTCTTGTTTATTTTTAAAACCTTATTGTACATATACACGTCATTCATGGCCCCAGCATTGTGGTGTGAACAGGGAACAAAGAAAGCAACTATTTACTATGTGACCTTGCAGTGACTGAAAAATGTCTTCATTTCTATATGTCCTTCAGGTAATAGGTGGAATTTATTTTGCATTTCTCCTCCTAATGGCAACAGACTGTTTTAGCAGTCAATTATCAGTGTGACTGAAAGAAAGTTACCTTTTCAATATCTGCGAGAGAAGACAAGGACTTGCTTTGGAGAACCTCAGGTGCAGTGAAGGCACGCAAATCTTGATTGGAAACATTTTCATCTGTAAATGATATGCTTCCAGAGGGCAGCAGCAGGAGAGACCAAGGGGAGATGATAAATCCAAGAGCTGCAGGATCAGCTGTAAAAACAGAAACACAAGGTAAAAAATAAATAAATAAGAAAGGTAAAAGTTCCAATATGGCAATTAAAAAAAAAAAAAAAAAATAATGCAAGTGAAAATCCGGAAACTTTTGTTTTCTGTACATTTAGAAATTGGCTTTAGAAATTAATTCAGCTCATGTGTGTGTGTGAAAAAGTGATTGCCCCCTTGTTAAAACATACTATAACTGTGGTTGTCCACACCTGAGTTCAATTTCTCTAGCCACACCCAGGCCTGATTATTGCCACACCTGTTCACAATCAAGGCATCACTTAAATAGGAGCTGCTTGACACAGTAAGGTCCACCAGAAGATCCTTAAAAGCTACACATCATGCCGAGACCCAAAGAAATTCAGGAACAATTGAGAAAGAAAGTAATTGAGATCTATCAGTCTGGAAAGGGTTATAAAGCCATTTCCAAAGCTTTGGGAATCCAGCGAACCACAGTGAGAGCCATTATCCACAAATGGCGAAGACATGGAACAGTGGTGAACTTTCCCAGGAGTGGCCGGCCGCCCAAAATTACCCCAAGAGCGCAGCGACGACTCATCCAAGAGGTCACAAAAGACCCCACAACAACGTCCAAGGAACTGCAGGCCTCACTTGCCTCAGTTAAGGTCAGCGTTCATGCCTCCACCATCAGGAAAAGACTGGGCAAAAATGGCCTGCATGGCAGAGTTCCAAGGAGAAAACCACTGCTGAGCAAAAAGAACATCAAAGCTCGTCTCAATTTCTCCACAACACATCTTGATGATCCCCAAGACTTTTGGGACAACATTCTGTGGACCGATGAGACAAAAGTGGAACTCTTTGGAAGGTGTGTGTCCAAGTATATCTGGCGTAGAAGGAACACTGCATTTCATAAAAAGAACATTATACCAACAGTAAAATATGGTGGTGGTAGTGTGATGGTCTGGGGCTGTTTTGCTGCTTCAGGACCTGGAAGACTTGCCGTGATAAAAGGAACTATGAATTCTGCTGTCTACCAAGAGATCCTGAAGGAGAATGTCCGACCATCTGTTCGTGTACTCAAGCTGAAACGAACTTGGGTTCTGCAGCAGGACAATGATCCTAAACACACCAGCAAGTCCACCACCGAATGGCTGAAGAAAAACAAAATGAAGACTTTGGAGTGGCCTAGCCAAAGTCCTGACCTGAATCCTATTGAGATGTTGTGGTATGACCTTAAAAAGGCCGTTCATGCTCGAAAACCCTCTAATGTAACTGAATTAGGACAATTCTGCAAAGATGAGTGGGCCAAAATTCCTCCAGGACGCTGTAAAAGCCTCATTGCACGTTATCGCAAACGCTTGGTTGCAGTTGTTGCTGCTAAGGGTGGCCCAACCAGTTATTAGGTTTAGGGGGCAATCACTTTTTCACACAGGGCCATGATGGTTTGGATTTTTTTTCACCTTTAATAATAAACACCTTCATTTACAAATTGCATTTTGTGTTTACTTGTGTTGTCCTTGACTATTGTTTAAATTGGTTTGATGTTCCGAAACACTTAAGTGTGACAAACATGCAAAGGAACAGGAAATGAGGAAGGGGGCAAACACTTTTTCACACCACTGTATATTATTCTGATGAGCTTTGCTGGTATTTTTGCACATGTATTTGAGGGATTATAGGTTAGTATTTACGTAGTATAAATGCTCAAGCGGTTGCAGAGCAAACATACCAGTGCTGCTATAAACCTAATAAAGTGTAATGCCCTGAACACACGGTCGGAAATTCCGATAGAAAAGTAAGTTGTTGGAAATTCTGATTGTGTGTGGGCTCTGACTTTTTCTGTCGGATTTTCCGAAGCACAAAGTTTGAGAGCAGGATCTAAAAATTTCCGACAACAAAATCCGATCGCATAAATTCCGATCGTGTGTAGACAATTCCGACGGACAAAGTGCCATGCATGCTCAGAATAAACTAAGACAAAAGCTATTGGCTACTGGCCTGTTTATAGTCCCAACGTACATGTTTGAAGTCACCTCGTTCAGAACGATCGGATTTTCCGACAACTTTGTGCGTCTGTGTATGCAATACAAGTTTTGGACAAAATGCGGTGGAAAAAATCCGATGGATTTTGTAGTCGGAATGTCCGACCGTGTGTACAAGGCATAAGGAAAACTCTTCTGTAAGAGCTAACGGGAAAGCAGTTAATATCGCAAAATACAATTTTGTCTCTGATTTCGTAGATATTCAAATTGCTTGATCATCCAAGTCAGATGCTCAGGATAAACTTCCAAAATGCAAGCCTGGGAAGTGCAAAGCGCATGCGTGGGCTTGGTAGAGAACATTTTGGCAATCGGCTCTGTCAACTGGTGAGCGCCATCTTGCTAGATTTGAGAATAAAGCTACCAAATAAGTTAACTTTGTACCCCCCCCCCCCCCACTTCATGATACGACACTGTGCTGATTTCACTGACAATTGCACGTGCATGCACCCCCCCCCCCCCCCACAAATAGAGCTTTCTTTTGGTGGTATTTGATTACCTCTGCAGTTTTTATTTTTTGCACTATATCCAAAAAAAAAAAAAAAAAAATCACATTTCTTTATCAATTTAGGCCAATATGTGATAGTCTGATATATGTTTTTGTAAAAAAAAAAAAAAAAAAAATAATAAAAAAAAAAAAGATCCGAATGTGTGTATATTGATTGGTCCGCGCAAAAGTTATAGCAGCTAAAAGCTATGGTATATTTTTTATTTCTTTTTATCATTTTTATTTATTTTTTTATTAATAATGGCAGCAAACAGCAGCTTATGCGGTGGAGAAATCAGACACCTGACACTTTTTGGGGATCAGTGACACCAATACAGTAATCAGTGCTAAAATATATACACGGTCATTGTACTAATGACACTGGCAGGGAAGGGGTTAACATCAGGGGCGATCAAAGGGTCAACTGTGTTCCCTGGGAGTGATTAACTGTGGGGGATGTGCTTTGACTAGGGCAGTGATGGTGAACCTTGGCACCCCAGATGTTTTGGAACTGCGTTTCCCATGATGCTCATGCACTCTGCAGTGTAGTTGAGCATCATGGGAAATGTAGTTCCAAAACATCTGGGGTGCCAAGGTTTGCTATCACCGGACTAGGGGAAGGTACACACAGTTCCTGTCCCCTCTCACAGACCTGCCTTTCTCCTAAATGCTGCCTTTCTCCTAAATGATCGGTGGATTTTGGTGGACATCGCATTTTCCCCAGACAAGAAAGTACCAGATCACGTACCACGTACATTGACTTCAATAAAGGGGAATTTTTGCATTGACGTCTATGGGACGTGATTTTGCATTAAAGCCAATTGGGATACGATTTTGAATTGAAGTCAATAAAAACATAGCATGCCATTATCAGCATTTCCCCTTTTAAAAGTGCAATAACCTATTTTCCACCAATCATTTTTGGCAAGCGATATAGCGGTGCATCCCTATTTGCCACATAGTAGCCCAAGCAAACTCTGCATTAAAGTGACACTAAATTACTTATTCTCCAATAATAACCCATACATTTCCACTACTTATTGGCCATGTAGCCTATTTTTCATAAAAACATTTTTTACTATGTTGTATTGCCTCCTTGTAATGTCTGCTATGAACTCCAGAACCTCTCATTTTCATATTTGTTTAAAACAGGGGTGCCACATGATGTGGCCCGTGACCTCTTGCTCTGCAATGGCGGGTCAGCAAGAGCGCCACGCTTCCTGCCTCCCTCTCCTGGATCTGACAGCATCAGCTGTCATCTGTGGATCCACACCAGTCGGCAGCCCTGGACACCACCAGTGTGGCCCAGATGGACGAACACCATACACACCGAACTGGACATAGAATGCAGCAGTGAGCGCCAGTTAAGTCCTTGTTATAAGTATTATCTTTGTGAGTGGCTTACTTTTTGTATAAAAATGTTGCCTTTATATACTGCACTCAGATGGTGCTGCTCTCCTTCTTTGCTCTGATCTTAAGACCCCTTTCACACTTTAGGCATTTTAGCGCTAAAAATAGCACCTGTAAAAGGGCCTAAAATTGCCTCTCAAGCCACCCCAGGGTGAAAGCCCAAGTGCTTTTACACTGGGGCGGTGTGATTGCAAGATCGGAAAAAAAAGTCCTGCAAGCAGCATCTTTTGGGCGGTGCAGGAGCAGTTTATACACCACTCCTCCACTGCCCATTGAAATTAATGCGGCGCAACACGGCCCGATTACCCCTTTCTTCGGGCACTAGCAGGGGTTAAAAGCACCCCGCTAGTAGCTGAAAAGCGCCGCCATAACAGCATTGAAGCTGCGCTAAAATTAGCGGAGCTTTACCACTAACGCCTGCACAGCCCGTGTGAAAGGGGTCTTACAGAGTTGCTTTGAGCTCCCGCAGCAGGCAGCAACTGTACAGTGCAGCATCTTTTGGACTTTCCAATGACCATTTAATAGTCAATATTGTAGTTATCCAAACCTTGACCATTGGTTCCCTGTTAGCCTACCCTTTATACACCCCCTTTTGAGACCCCTTTCACACTGAAGGTGCTTTACAGGCATTTTGGCGCTGAAAACACCACCTGTAAAGTGCCTCCCATGCCTTCCCAGTGTGAAAGCCCGAGTGCTTTCCCAATGGGGCGGTGAGCTTGCAGGATGTAAAAAACAAAAAAAAACAAAAAAAAAAAAAAACAGTCCTGCAAGAGCAGTGTTTACACCGAGTCTGCACCGTCCCTGCCATTGAAATCAATGGGCAATGCTGCCGAAGTGCCTGCAAAGAACTTCAGGCAGCAGTGCTTTTCGGGTGCTTTTAACCCCTCGTTAACCCTTTCTTTGGGGTTAAAAGCTCCCTGCGCCCGCTCAGCACTGGTAAAGCTCCACTAAAACGAGCAGTGCTTAACTGCTCGCGTGGGGTGGTCTTCAATGTGAAAGGGGTCTTAGTATTCTGAGTAAAGCCGTCGCTAGAGGAAGCATGGTCGCAGGAGTGGAGCCGCATAAGCCGATGCTTCCTGTATAGCGATGGCTTCTTTAGGCATGTTACCTGCACTGAGCCATAAACTTCTGTTATTACCCGAATACATGAGTTTTTGTGCACATTCAAAAAGTGTACAACACCTGCAGGATATAATAGATGTCTACAGCAAAGTGCAGCTAACCCACAGGAAAGCCACAAATGCCCTGCACCCATGGTGTGGGTAAACCACAGCACATCAGTGTGAAAGCATCCTTTGGCCCCTTTTTCACATGATCAGTTCAATTTGGTCTGCCTGTCTGTTTTTAATGCGGACCCAATTGGACCCTCCATTTACCTCTATGGAGCAGCAGATGTAAAAGAACTTTAGACTGTTTACACCTATCGCCAATCCTATAAAAAACAGAAGGGGATCTGTCCCCTTCCGTCTGGGCGGATCAGATGGCTCAGAGTAAAGAGAGCTTCCTCGTGACGTCCGAGGAGGGAGGGGTCACCCGTTTACATCACTGGATCGCCCCACTCGTAGCTATATAAGAACTGTCACAGAGAAGAAGCGTCAATCAGCGGGAGCCTCCCATGGAGGCGGAATGGTTGCGGCTTTTTTTTTGGTCCATTGGTTGGCATTAATTTACATTGCAGGACATTTTTATTTTATTTTTTAATAAAGGACTTGCCCCAAGCTGTCTTTTTTTTACAATTTTTGACACTTTTTGTGAAACAGTAGGGGTACGATGTACTCCATTACCAATTCACATGGGGCGGATGCTGGGATCAGGGGTTCCCCTTGTTAAAGGGGGCTTCCAGATTCCGATAAGCCCCACGCACGCATACCCTCACAACCACCAGGTAAGGGTTGTGGGGATGAGGGCGAGGCCCTTATCCCCATCAACATGGGGACAAGGTGCTTTGGGGTCAGACCCTATGCCATTTTTTTTTTTTTTTTTTACATTTTACATAGACTAACAGTGTTCGTGTTCTTCTGAACCTTTTGCCTGTTCCGGATGTTCTGGTGCGAACTGAATCGGGTGGTCGTCAGCTCATTCCTATTCATCAATAAGAGATTAACCGTGTAGATGTTTTTAAACTGCATAGCTTTATACAGTGTCAACAATTTATGTTGCACTTTTACATATATACATATATTTTTATCCATCTCTACCTCACATTCATACATACACACATTCTAGACAGGAGCCAATTAACCTACCAGCATGTCTTTGGAGTGTAGGAAGAAACCAGAGTCCCTGGTGGAAACCCTTGCAGGCATGGGGAGAACATACAAATTACATGCAGTTAGCGCTCTGGTTAATATTCAAACAGAGGATGCTAGTGCTGTAAGGCACAAGTGCTAACCATAAAGCCACTGGGATGTAAAAAATCGCTGCTTTTCTTTCTCTTCCTTCTGCAGCGCTGTCAGGATGGATTAGAGTGATGCCCTCTGCCGATACTGACCTATCAAAATTGTTCTGATCCGTTCCAGAAGCACTGCAGAAAGAAGCAGGACACGAGTGGGAATTTCAAATCCTCTGACCGCTGCACAAGCTGCATGGGTACTGACAAGCTCAGTATTCATGGAGGTAGGTATATACAGCAGGGGCCTGGGGTGGGGTTTGATGGAGGGTGTAAGGTGTTAGTTCACCTTTAATTGTTTTCTGTAAAGGTGAAGACCTTAACTTACACATAGCAGAGCAGCCCCCAAATTATGTACCAGATTCTTTCCAGTCTCGTATGGATTTCAAGGGGGAACCCCACACAAAAAAAAAAACAAATAAAAAAAAACAAAGAAAAAAATAAAAACACAAGAAAAAAAAAAAAACGGTACTGGGGCCATACTGGGTCAGTGTCTTCACAGGGGATCCCAGGTGACAAATGACTAAATACAGTCATGTCCTTATTTGGTCAATACATCGCCCAAGATACCTACCAACACTTTGTTTGCATTCAGCTATAAACTAGGGAACTGTCATTCACGATGAGAAGTCATTGTGTGGATCATGATGGTAGCCAGCATGCTTTTTTTTTATTTGGCCTGGGGTCATTCTCTTCATGACAGACATAGATCTGTAAGGCTGGATGATGTGATTGATTACGCATTTACATTTGGGACATTTTATAAAGGACTTGACAAAATCTGTTCTGTATGTTTAATTATTGTAGCTTTTTTGCTGAATAAGTGGGGACCCCATATCTTAAAGGGCGCTTTCAGATTCATACAAGTCCTCCACAACCACTGGCCAAGGTTGTGGGGATGAGGCCCTTGTCCTCATCAATATGAGGGCCAGGTTAATTCGTCCAGGGGTTCTCTCTGGAAAAGGTACCCTTCCCATGTTGAGGTCACATGGTCTGGTATACAAAAAAAAAAAAAAAGAAGAGGCTTCCCACTGTGTCAGCAAAACCAGTGTGGTGGTCCCATCCGTATATGTAGAACAAAAAAGTACCCCCAAAGTGGGACTTTGACAGACCACCAACACACACAAAGAAAGTATAAAATATCATATTTATTGATACACAAAGTAATAACAACAGGGACAGATGACTAGCATCTTAACAATAAGAATATGCAATACAATACAAATAGAAAAGACAATAAACCATATAACACCACTTATGCTCTCATAGGGATTGGATATTCCAAGACCCGACGCGTTTCCAGCTTTACTCTCCACCCCTGATGAAAGTTTTCAAGCAAAGGAAACTCCAATATGGTAATAGCTCATGATTAAGCCACTCCTCAGTGAGAGGTAGAAATATTAATTAGTACAAAGGCAGCCAGACCACAATGTCAAATCCCTAGTGACGACCACGGATGTCAGCGCATCCCTCTGCAGAAAGTGCAAGCTGAGGTGGGTACTGCAAATTACGTATCCACTGGCTCCCCATCTCCCGGGCTCGGAGAGCATTGGAACCAGACGGGATACCATACATCAGCGTTTCCTAGGTATCTCAATAAGGGATCCACATGGATAGGGGACCTCCTGGGGGCCACATTATGGGTTTGGATTTACCTTGGTGTGGGGTCCATTTTACCCCACATTACCTTAGGGAGCCAGTGGATGCATAATTTGCAGTACCCACTTCAGCTTCCACTTTCTGCAGAGGGATGTGCTAACATCCGTGGTCATCACTAGGGATTTGACATTGTGGTCTGGCTGCCTTTGTACTAATATTTCTACCTCTCACTGAGGAGTGGCTTAATCATGAGCTATTACCATATTGGATTTTCCTTTACTCTCCACCCCTGATGAAAACTGGAAACGCGTCGGGTCTTGGAATATCCAATCCCTATGAGAGCATAAGTGTTGTTATCATGGTTTATTGTATTTTCTATTTGTATTGTATTGCATATTCTTATTGTTCAGATGCTAGTCGTCTGTCCCTGTTTTTATTACTTTGTGTATCAAAAAATATATTTTATACTTTCTTTGCATGTGTTGGTGGTCTGTCAAAGTCCCACTTAGGGGGTACTTTTTTGTTCATGGTCTGGTATAGTTCATGAGGAATGATGGGACTGGAAATTCATGGTGTTAAGCTGTATGCTCAGATAAGGGTGTGATATGGATTTTTTTTTGGGGTGGGGCATTTATGTTTTTATTTTAGAGTATGGATGGGATTCCCCCATAGGCTGAAGGGTCTGTTATAGAAATTTAAAGTGATTGTAAGGGTATTTTTTTACATTTTTTTTTTAAACAAACATATCATACTTCCCTCCACTGTGCAGCTTGTTTTGCACAGAGTGGCCCCGAACCTGCTGTTCTGGAGTCCCCTGGAAGCTCTCGCAGCTCCTTCTCGCATCAGATAACCCCCTAACTCTGGGGGATTACCTTGTGGCGTCATTGGATTTAATTTAAAGCAACGGGAGGCAATGCTGCGCTGCTATCAATCTATCCAATCAAGAGCCGGGAGCCCATGGAGAGACAGCCCGCGCATCCCCGCCAACTAAATGAAGGGGTTCAGGTAAGTAAAACGGGAGGGGGGGGGGGCGGCTAGGCGGTTTTTCACCTTAATAGGGATTTTTTGGGGATTTTTTTTTTGTGCGTGGGATCTCTCATTAACATGTATATATTTTTTTAATTCAGCCACTTTACAGACAGGTTCGGGGAATTCCTCCAAGCTTGTCTAAAGAAATGTAGTATTTTTTTAAATGTTTCACTTTAAGCATTAAAATCACTGTTCCAGCCAAATGGAAATTTTGTTTTGGTAGACGTCCCCCAGAACAGTGTCCAGCTACCAATGCCCTTGTTTGACAATTATTTGCCTATTAGCCTAGAAAATGGCCATTACGGATTTCTATGACTTGTCTATCTGATTTTACCGGGGTTCCCTGATCTGCATTTAGACTTAGCAGAGTTTGCCAAACCTACCCCAATTATGTTCAGCTATTACTATCACTATCACTATTACTACCTAAACCCAATATCCTTACAAATGTTGAGAACTTGTAAGCTTGTCAATGTTTTACATAAATTAAAGATGGCTGTGCAACAGAGTAAACCATCTATTAGGCAGAAACATATTTGTAATATATGTTACAGGTTACAACATATTATATGTAAAATATAAAGTGGGTGATGAGTCTACATACTTTACACAGTATTGAGTAGGTAGGTGTAAGGTGTGTAATTGGGAGCGATTACATATGGGTGTATATCCCATAATTCCATATTAACAAATAAATGCTTTCAATGTAAACATGTTTTGTATATTTCATGGCTCATCCAAACAGTGTCAGCAATGACTAAGAAAATCGAGTATCACAAGCTGTGGAACTTTTTAAGGATGTGTGATTTAGATATTTTTTGAAAAATCTTCATGCATATGTAATAAACCACTACTGGTTGGGTCAATAAAAATAGAAATAGAGCCATTTTACACAAATCTAGCCAGAAGTCATAAAAACATAAAATAATCACAAAATGTAGCTGAAAATCAGTTACACAGGCCAATACAAAGTAGGGCTGAAACAAATAATCGATTAATCGACAACTAATCGATTATGAAATGAATCGATTACCATCTTCATAATCGATTAATCGTCCAGTAACATAATGGGGTTAAAAAAAAAAAAAAAAAAAAAAAAAAAAAAACTAAAAATGAGCTCTTTATAGTACAAAAATATAATCACTACTGTAAATATGTTCACTGTTCTTCAGTAAAATTAACCCCTTCCAGTAGTTATGTGCTTTTTTTTGTACTATAAAAGGTCTAATTTTAGTCTTCTTAACCCCATTATGTTACTAAACATCTTAGACCTGGTTCACATCTATATGTTTAATGGTGCTTTTTGCAGAAACGCACTACAGTTCATTTACATGGATTCCTATGGGACACGTTCACATCTGTGCTTTTTTCAGCTGCTGCATATTTGGAAAGGGTCAGGGACTTTTAAATGGTGCTTTTTTTGGTTCAATATACTTCAATGGAGAAGATGCAGAAAAGAATGTAATGCGTTTTTGCAACAACTTGTGTTTTTTAATCTGCCCAAAAAAAAAATACAAAAAATGCAAATTGCAGTAAAATCACATGCACAAAAATCAAAAAACGCACAGCAAAAAGTACTGCAGGAACAGATCAAAAGCAAAAACTGCATAGGTGTGCCGAGCCTTATGCTGGCCTCACAGATCAATTTTCAGGTGAAAATATTCAGATATTCAAATATTCATTCACTGAAAGAATTTTATTTGAAATTTTCACTTCATTTCTGAACAAAAACCACATACACTGTCTGCAAATTCCTTTGACTGAGAAGTTTTCTATTATTTCCAAATTTTCCTGTCACTGTTGTTGAAAATGAACGTCAATTTGACCCACTTTTTTTTTTTTAAGGTTATTAACCGATTAATCGAAACAATAATATGAAAATAATCGTTAGTTGCAGCCCTAATACAAAGTCAAAGTGTCAGCAACTTACCAGCGAATACTACTTAAGAAAAAGTATACAGGATTATACAGTCATGCAAATGATTTTCTTTCAAACAGTCTATGTAGCATGATAATATAGGATTGGTCATTGTACTAAGTTAAAGAGTGCCACTGTACGGTTTATGAGCAAGAGAATGCTCAGTCTTTCCTACTCGTGGCAAGGCTGCTTAGATTTTGCATGGTCTATAACCATCTGCAGATACACCAGTGAAAGATACATATATAAAAAAAAAAAAAAAAAAAAAACCCAGTAGTCTAACTTATTAAAATCTTCTATACAGTATTTGGATATTTATACAAGCTTTGTGACATACACTGCATAGTTATCCAGCTCAGGCAGATGCTAATGTGAAGTTATGTCTGCACAGTGATGTGTAATATGTCAGGGATATACCGTATATACTCGAGTATAGGCCGACCCGAATATAAGCCGAGGCCCCCAATTTACCCCCAAAAAAACTGGCAAACTTATTGACTCGTGTATAAGCCGAGGGTGAGACATGCCTGTCCATCCCTGTGTGTGTGTCCGTCCATCCCTGTGTGTCCGTCCATCCCTGTGTGTCCGTCCATCCCTGTGTGTCCGTCCATCCATCCCTGTGTGTGTGTGTGTCCATCCATCCATCCATCCCTGTGTGTGTGTGTGTCCATCCATCCATCCATCCCTGTGTGTGTGTGTGTCCATCCATCCATCCATCCCTGTGTGTGTGTGTCTCCATCCATCCATCCATCCCTGTGTGTGTGTCTCCATCCATCCATCCCTGTGTGTGTGTGTCCATGTGTGTGTGTGTGTGTGTGTGTGTGTGTGTGTGTGTGTGTGTGTGTGTGTGTGTGTGTCCAGCCTACCTGTGTCCCGAGCCTGTGTCCCGAGCCTCCGTCCCGTGCCTTGCCTCCTTGCCTCCGTCCCGTGCCGTGCCTTGCCTCCTTGCCTCCGTCCCGTGTCGTGCCTTGCCTCCGTCCTGTCCCGTGCCTTGCCTTGCCTCCGTCCCGTGCCTTGCCAGGATCGCCGCTCTTAGTCGGCGCCTCGGCGGCCATTCTACCCTTCAAACGCCGCGCCTCCGCCTTCGCCTGTGATAGGCGGAACACTGAATTTCCCAGCAGCCTGTGTTCCGCCTATCACGGACATCGTCTCATCCTCGTCCGTAGTACGAGGATGAGACGATGTCCGTGATAGGCGGAACACAGGCTGCTGGGAAATTCAGTGTTCCGCCTATCACAGGCGAAGGCGGAGGCGGAGGCGCGGCGTTTGAAGGGTAGAATGTCCGCTGTCTGTCTGCTCGACACGCTGATCGAGCAGGCAGACAGCGATGACTCGAGTATAAGCCGAGGGGGGCACTTTCAGCCTCAAAAAAGAGGCTGAAAATCTCGGCTTATACTCGAGTATATACGGTATACTGTATACAAGAATAAAATAATTAATAGGCATCAGATCACACCAAATGCTGCATTGCTAGAGATAAATGACTATTTGTAACTCAAAAACATGTATAAAAAGACACCCAGGGAGGCCAATAATTAGTGCGCAGGGTGGCCCCGCACAATTTCTTTTGGCGTCCCCCGGCGGCTCTCGCAGCTCCTCCTATCAGATAACTCCTTAGGAGAAGCACTCTCCTGAGGTGGTTACCTTGAGGGCGCTCTCCCAAGTCCAGCATTTGCACCTACAGACACAAATGCCGGATTTGATCCTGCACCCTGGTGCCTGCATCATTGAATTTGATTGACAGCAGCGGGAGCCAATGGCTGCGCTGCTGTCAATTTATCCAATCAAGAGCCGGGACCCCATGGAGAGAGGGACAGCGCGTCCGACAAAGAGATGAAGGGGCTCAGGTGAGTAAAACGGGGGGGGGGGGGGGGGGGTGACTACCAGGGGTTTACAACAACCCTTTATGGTTGTGCACAAACAAGAAAAAAAAATGGGGAT
This sequence comes from Lithobates pipiens, assembly GCF_037356315.1. Taxonomy (NCBI): domain Eukaryota; kingdom Metazoa; phylum Chordata; class Amphibia; order Anura; family Ranidae; genus Lithobates; species Lithobates pipiens. Next base: position 236,294,415 of record NW_027507718.1, read on the forward strand.
TAGAGATCACCAAGAAAGCTTCTAAAAGGAACACATCATGGACTTAAAGAAAATCAACTTTATTGAATATGGTTAAAATGAACAAATGCAAAAAAACTACCACTGATGCAAACATTAAAAATGATGACGTCAAACAACTCAGAAACCTTCCGGCAGCACACCTTATACAACCACCACCTTCAGTACCCACTGCAATAAGTCTATGGGGACAGAAGGGTTCTTAAACAGTCAGAGGATAAGAAAAGGATGAGATTATTCAAATGGTGAAGCCACTCAATCCACAAAGACCAAAACCCTGGTAATTTTCTAATCAAAAGGGTGCAGCAATCCACATAGAATGCCGCTGAGGCTGAATGTTCAATTAAACCGCAAAGAGGGTAATACAGGCTGGATGGGGAGATAAGGGTGGGGTGGAAATGGGAGTAGCTGGCTGTATCTTGGATAGGGCCTATGGATAAACAGCAGAACCAGTCACATAAGTCCACCCCACAACAGGAGATTCGCAGGCATACATATTATACCGTATTTATCGGCGTATAACACGCACTTTTTCCCCCCTTAAAATCGGGGGAAAGTCGTGGGTGTGTTTTATACGCCGATTCCCACTGTCTGTGAGTCTAAAATACCGAGCGCCGCCGAAAAAGACAGAGCGCCGCCGAAAAAGACAGAGCGCCGCCGAAAAAGACAGAGCGCCGCCGAAAAAGACAGAGCCGACTGCTCGGCTCCGCTCGTAGTCCCGCCTCCCTGCTGTTTCTGGAGCGAGCGCTGCCGAAAAAGACCGAGCCCAACTGTACTGTGTACTCGGCTCGGCTTGCAATCCCGCTCATACTGGGCGGGACTGCGAGCGGAGCCAAGCCGACTGCACAGTACAGTCGGGATTGGTCTTTTTCGGCAGCGCTCGCTCTTTTTCGGCGGCCGGAAATTTAAACATGGGCAAGGCTGCAAATGACACTCTGCAAGGCTGCAAACGGCGCTGGGCAAGCTGCAAATGACACTGATTATTCTGCAATGATGGACAAGGCTGCAGATGCACACTGATAAGGCTGCATTGACGGGCATTTAAATGTAAGTTTTTTTTTTTCCTTAAACTTTCCTCCTAAAACTTTTTTAGTTAACTACTTACAGACCGGACCATTTTTCTGGTCAAAGACCAGACCACTTTTTGCGATTCGGCACTGCGTCGCTTTAACTGACAATTGCACGGTCCTGCGACGTGGCTCCCAAATAAAATTGACGTCCTTTTTTTCCCACAAATAGAGCTTTCTTTTGGTGGTATTTGATCACCCCTGCGGTTTTTATTTTTTGCGCTATAAACAAAAATAGAGCGACAATTTTGAAAAAAAACTTATTTTTTACTTTTTGGTATAATAAATATCCCCCAAAAATATATAAAAAAAAACTTTTTTCCCCCTCAGGTTAGGCCGATACGTATTCTTCTACATATTTTTGGTTAAAAAAAAAAATAGCAATAAGCGATTATTGATTGGTTTGCGCAAAAGTTATAGCGTTTACAAAATAGGGATAGTTTTATAGCATTTTTATTAATAATTTTTTTTTTTTTTTTTTTTTACTAGTAATGGCGGCGATCAGCGATTTTTATTGTGACTGCGACATTGTGGGGGACCCATCGGACATTTTTGACACATTTTTGGGACCATTGTCATTTATACAGTAATCACTGCTATATAAATGCAGTGATTCCTGTGTAAATGACACTGGCAGTGAAGGGGTTAACCAGTGGGTGGCAGTGTAGGGGTTAAGTGTTCGTAGGGGTGTGTTACTAACTGTGGGGGGGGGGGGGGGGGGGGCTTTCATTTAGTGAACACTGATCTCTGCTCCAATCACATGGAGCAGAGATCAGCGTCACTAGTTGCTAGGCAGAATGGAGAAATGCTGTTTACATGGCATTTCCTCCATTCAGCCGTCCCTTGAGACGATCGCGGGGATGCCCGCGGCGATCGAGTCCCGCGACCAGACTCACGGGGGTCCCGACCAGCGCAGGAGCGCGCCGCCGGCGGCGCTCTCCCGATGGCAGGGCGGCATTGAATATTGGACGTACCTGTACGCCAATATGCCTGCCCGTGCCATTCTGTCGACGTACATCGTCGTGCGCTGGTCGGGAACCGGTTAAAATGCCCTCCTAAACTTGGGGTGCGTGTTATACGCCGGTGCGTGTTATAACCCGATAAATACGATTATATATATATATATATTCTCAACATACAAGTGCCATATAGCATTCAATGGGCAGCATATAGCCGCTATACATCCGAATGCTCACCACCTCATGTCTCGCAGGATCGGGGTTGTTGCAAATCCTCATGCTGTGTGCAGTCTGTGTTTGCCAGTTCCTATTTCGTAGTTCAATAGCCCAGAGAGGTTAAAGTCCTGCAGAGCCAGCCTGCTTCCAATTGTTGGGAGGGTGGGCCAGGCAGGGTCAACAGAGTTGCGTGGTGACATCACACTGACTGGTTTCGTTCCATCACCTCATGTCTTCCCCCTTCTGTAATACATGAGGTGGGGAGCATACTGATGTATAGCGGCTATATGCTGCCCAGTGAATGCTATATGGGACTTGTGTGTTGAATTCTCACTAGTCTATGGCTATTTTCACACTGGGGCATTGGCGGTAAAGCGCCGCTATATTTAGCATTGTTTTACTGACGTTTTTGCAGCCCTGATTTTACAATCAGCTGTTGTGTCGGCAAGACGACACCTGCGTACAATAACCAACTGAAGACATTTTTCAGTCAGATTGTGCCTCGCACTGCCAAGGAGTGTTTATGTAGGTGAGGGGTGGAATTTAACATGAAGGGCAAGGATTTTTTTCTGCTATTTTTCCTGGAGGGCCTATTTAGCTAGCTAAACATTTAAAACTCTGCCCCCATTTTTGCAGCAGTGGCCATCAATGAAAACATCCGCCCCTTCATGTTAAATTCCACCCCTCACCTACATGAACGTGCCTCGGCACAATCTGACTGAAAAAGGTCTTCAGTCGGCTATTGTGCGCAGGCATTGTCTCGCCGACACAACAGCTGATCATAAAATGCGCTGTTGTGCTATTACGTACGGCGCATGCGCAGTTCGTCCAGGTGTTCTGTCACTGAGAAATGACACCATCAAATTGTGCCCGGGCCGAAGGGCGCATACACAAAGCAGGCACCATACGTAATATCAAAACACCTGATTTTACCATCAGCTGTTGTGACCGTGAGACGGCGCAGGCGTGCAATAGGAGACGTAATTTATTTTTGTCAGATTGTGGTTTGCGCTCACGTCGTGAGTTTGTGTCCATGATGGGCAGATTTCTACACGTTGTGGGTGGATTTATGGGCACTTGGGGGCGAAATTACATGGCCAGTGCTGCAAAAAAATAAAACTTTCTGATGGGCGGATTTTTACATTTCTTGGGTACTTTAGGGTGGAATACCACAGAGTTATATTTTTTGCAGCACTGGCCATCTAATTCCGCCCAAAAGTGGCCATAAATCCGCCCACAAGAAATGTGGAAATCCGCCCATCACAAAGTTTTGAGCCACTGGCCATGTAATTCTGCCCTCAAGTGCCCATAAAATCAGCCCTCAACGTGTAGAAATCCACCCATCATGGACATGAACTCGCCACGGGAGCGCGTATCTGACAGAAAAAATCAATTCTGTCGGCTAACGTGCACCTGTGCCATCTCGCCGTCACAACAGCTGATGGTAAAGTCAGCTGTTGCGATGTTACGTAAGGGCGCATGCACCTTGAGCCCGTGCACTATTCAATAGGGGCGTTTCTCGACAGAACAGGTTGGCGGGGTGATGGGCAGATCTTCCCTCCGCTCTCCTGTTCTGTGCTCGCTGGGCTGCAGCAGCGGAGGCAGGATCAGAGAGAGAAAGCTCCCAGCAGTCGACACCCGCCCAGGATCAGCCCTGCCTGCGGGCCATTTGTAATTGGTCCGCAGGTCGGTACTTTGAGACCCCTGCTCTACTGAGGCAAGCACCCACAAGAGGTTGCATTCACACCTGAACAATACGTTTTTGTGCATTTTGTTACACCATTTGAGCTTCAGGCTTTTTTGTATTAGCCTACAGAGAAAAGTATCATCTGTGACAACATTTGATACTGTGTGGACTTATCAGCTCAAAAACATAGTGTGCATTTTTGTGCACACCAATGCAATTCTGTGGCACTCAAAAAGCATTAATCTACCTGTATCAAGCTACAAAATGAATTGTTTGGCTTCAGGTGTTTTGGAGTGCAGATGTAACCCACCACCATAGAGATGCATTGTTTTTTCTCTCCCTGAACACTTTGGAGCATCAAGCTTTACGCTACAAAATGCTCAGGCGCCAATGGAATTTAAAAATCACACGTACAACAAATACACTGATGCTCATGTAAAAGTGAGCTAAAGATGCACACATTTAAGCTATTTTAACAGCTTTATACGCACTGTAAAAGAAGGCCAAAGGTCAGTGAATGCCATCTGGTGGCCCTCCAAATCCTCAGTTTCAGTGGTCTGTTCGTGGTGGGCTAAAGCTTATTTTATAGTCTCAGAGATTTTTACAACATTGAGAGGAGACCTCGATTAAAAATCTGTCACACAATGCTCATCATAATTATTCGTATACTTAACACAATAAATTGTGTTGCCTGAGAGTTCACAGCCAGACAAGATCAACCGTGTTAAAGTCAAAGTATTAATATTCTAGAAATCAAATGCATTTTATACAGGAGCTTCAGTCAATGAACGGATCGGATCATTAAAAAAAAAAAAAAGATGTTTCAGTTGATGATGATGGTTAAAGAACAACTTATTTCATCTTTCCGGGACCCTATTGGTGAGATCTTGATTCTGCATACCTGCTGCGGCCAGTATAAAGAGGGTCCTGTTCTGCTCACTGGATTTTATAAATACTTTATATTAGAGCTGCACGATTCTAGCTAAAATGAGAATTACAATTTTTTTGCTTAGAAGATAGATCACGATTCTCTCACTATTCTCGCAGCGTATTATCTTTCACATTAAAACAAAAAAAATTGTGCTAACTTTACGGTTTTGTTTTATTAATATTTATTGAAGTGTATTTTTTCCCAAAAAATTGCATTTGAAAGACTGCTGGGCAAATACAGTGTGACATAAAATATTGCAGCAATTGCCATTTTATTCCCTAGGGTCTCTGGTTTTATAATATATATATATATATATATATATATATATATATATATATATATATATATATATATATATATATATATATATATATATATAAAAAAAATATGTTTGGTTCCAAGTAATTGTCTAGCAAAAAATATTGATTTTAACTTAAGAAAGAAGTGTCAGAAAAAGACTTAGCCCTTGTACACACGGTCGGAGATTCCGACGGAATGTGTCCTATCGGACCGTTTTGTCGGATATTCCGACTGTGTGTGGTATGCATCGGAATGTTTCCGTCGGGATATCCATCGGACCAAATTTTCCAACTTGCTGGAAATATTCTCCGACAAACTGCTCCGATTGGACATACTCCGATCATGTGTAGAGAATTCTGATCGGACAAAGTGCCACGCATGCTCAGATCAAATTCCTACATCAAAGCTATTGGCTACTAGCCTGAACGTAGTCCCGTCGTAACGAAATAACGTAATCACGTTCTGAACGATCGGATTTTCCAACAACTTCGTCCGGACCGTGTGTATACAACAGTTTCGGACAAAATCCGGACAAAATCCAACGGATTTGGTTGTCAGAATGTCCGACCGTGTGTACAAGGCCTTAGACTTTAAGTGGTTAAACTTCCTGCATTTACACTTTGAAAGCTTGGCAGACTGCCCAGATTATTTGTTTACACAAGAAGTTTTTTCCCTTTGATCTAAGAAGTAAGCATTAGTTACAAATGTTTCAAGTTCTACATTTGCCAGATTGCCCAGGATGCTTTCTTTTGTCAGCTGAGTGAGCAGATAATCTCTCCACTTGTTTATATGAAAGAATCGCCTACTCTCAGCGGAAGAGATCATAAAGGGGGGGTGGAATCGAGATTGCGTGTTTTTTTTGTTTTTTTTTGTAAATAGTCTTTATTAAAATTTTTAGTGTACAGAAATACAGGATACAAAGGGCGAAAAGAAAATACATTGCCCAGCAATTAACAGATGCCAATCTCCACATTGTATTAGACATACTGGCAAGAAAGGGAAAGAAAAGAAAAAGGAAAAAAAAAAAAACAGCAGGAGAAAGCAAAAAACACAAAAAAAAAAAAAAAACACACAAAACAGAAACCCCAGTTACAGGATATCGGTACAGTGATGTGAGTAGAGATTGCGTGTTTTTAACGATTAATCGCGCAGCTCTACTTTATATTACAGAAATAGTATAGAAGCACTCACGGGTCTTGCAGAGGATAGCTCAAAATGCCTCTATACTACTTTTGGATTTGTATACATTCTTTGCAGGTAAGAAGCTGGGAATTTCTCTCACACAGAGTGCAGTAGCTACCATAGGGATTATTTTAGAATAAGTAGCCTAGCCATCCAGCCCTAGTCCAGGCTGCACAAATTTTCCTCATATTTTTTCTAATACTAGGACTTCCTTTGAATGTCAAATCTATCTAGTGGCCAAAATGCAGTATATTTTCTTTTTGAGGTATTTCAGAAAAGTACCTTTTTACTCGTTTTAATTGTTTAAATCCAGACTCGACAAACCTCAGCCATCAGGTCGCACTTGCAACTAGAAATAGTGTCCTGATGTTTGGACATTTGTCAGCCCATTCACGGTTACAGGGGTTGCGCAAAGTCCTATTGCCCTGGGCAGGTTGTTTTTTTTAACATATAGCCCTGCCGCAAGTTACAAGCAGCGGGGAAGGGATGTCCTTCTGCTGCATGTAGTTCACTGACCGAGCAGCGTTCATAATAAGCGTGTAATGGATGGTGGCTGCAACTGCCTTGCACAGCACTCTCCTCCTACTATCCTGTGTAGATATAGATAGATATACACACACACACACACACACACACACACACACACACACACACACACACACACTAATATATACAGTGCCTTGCGAAAGTATTCGGCCCCCTTGCACTTTTCAACCTTTTGCCACATTTCAGGCTTCAAACATAAAGATATAAAATTTTTATTTTTTGTGAAGAATCACCAACAAGTGGGACACAATTGTGAAGTGGAACGAAATCTATTGGATTTTTGAAACTTTAATAAAAAAAAATTAAAAGTGGGGCATGCAAAATTATTCGGCCCCCTTGCGTTAATACTTTATAGAGCCACCTTATGCTGCGATTACAGATGCAAGTCACTTGGGGTATGTCTCTATCAGTTTTGCACATCGAGAGACTGAAATTCTTGCCCATTCTTCCTTGCAAAACAGCTCGAGCTCAGTGAGGTTGGATGGAGAGCGTTTGTGAACAGCAGTTTTCAGCTCTTTCCGCAGATTCTCGATTGGATTCAGGTCTGGACTTTGACTTGGCCATTCTAACACCTGGATACGTTCATTTGTGAACCATTCCTTTGTAGATTTTGCTGTATGTTTGGGATCATTGTCTTGTTGGAAGATAAATCTCCGTCCCAGTTTCAGGTCTTTTGCAGACTCCAACAGGTTTTCATCCAGAATGGTCCTGTATTTGGCTGCATCCATCTTCCCCTCAATTTTAACCATCTTCCCTGTCCCTGCTGAAGAA